>NC_065445.1:154869381-154908896 GCF_917563875.1 Diabrotica virgifera virgifera
CTTCAAAGGGTTGTAACTTTTTTTATATGCAAATTTGTACTAAGGTAAGTTAGGTTCAATCAAACTATTTTTGGTCCCAGAATATGTGATTAAATTTATGACCTGTATTTTCGTTACACCCTGTATATATATATATATCTCTCTCTCTCGTTCCATCCCTCCTTGTGGAGTATTGGGCGCTTATGCGTTTCTTGGCCAAAAGTGTAAGATTGCTGTCTGGCCGGGACAGCGCATCTTCTTTTGTTTTTATTCTCTGGATAAATTGTGAACTAATTCCCTCCACTCTCTTCTATCTTTTGCTCTCTTTTTGACTTCGCCCCATCTTAGTCCAATTTTTTCGTGTTCTCTCGTTGTTGTTCTTTTCCAGCTGTTGTCTGGTCTGCCCCTCTTTCTTTTTCCCTCTGGTTGGTATTCAAGTGCTTGTCTTGCTATGCTGCTTTGGTCTTTCCTTAAAGTGTGGCCGATCCATTTCCATTTTTTTTCCTTGACTGTAGTAGATACGTTAGTTTGCTTTGTCCTTTCCCATAGTTCTGTATTAGTTATTTTATTTGGCCAGTATATTTTTAGGATTTTTCTTAGAGATTTGTTTACAAATGTTTGTAGTTTTTTAGTTGTATTTTCGTCCTGTTTCCATGTTTCTGCTCCATAGAGCAGTATACTTTTAATGCAACTGTTAAAGATTTTAATTTTTGTTGTTTCCGATATTTCGTTTGTTTGCCAAATTTTATTTAAAGCGTTGAATGCGTGTTGCGCCTTTGTTATTCTCGTCTGTATATCCTTTTTACACCCCCCGCTCCTTTCCATGACAGATCCCAGATATGTGAACTTGTCTACCTCTTCTACTTCTTTACCGTTTATCATTATTTTATTATTTGGATGGTTATTATTTTTTAGAAGTTTAGTTTTTTCTGTGTTTATTCGAAGTCCGATCGTGTCGGAGTACTGTGCCAATTTGTCAATTTTTGCTTGCATATGATTTCGGTGTTCAGTTATAAGGCAGATGTCATCTGCAAATTCGAGATCTTCTAGCTGTTTGAAAAGGTTCCACCTGATGCCTGTTCGATCGTCGATTACTTTCCTCATTACCCAATCTATCATAATAAGAAATAGGGTAGGGGATAGTACACAACCCTGTTTGACTCCACTTTCTATGGATATCTCTTCTGTTACTTCACCTGAATGTTCTAGTTTGGCTTTGTATCCTTCGTAGAAGAGTTTAATAAAGTTTATGATTTTTTGTGGTATCCCATATAATCTAAGGATTTTCCACATCTGTGCCCTATTTACACGGTCAAAGGCCTTTTCGAAGTCGATAAAACTCACATCTATATCTTTATTCCATTCATTTGTTTGTTCCAAGATAATTCTAAGGGTGCAAATGTGATCAATAGTGGAATGGTTGGAACGGAAGCCTGCTTGGTTGTTTCTCAGTTTTTTATCTAGTTCCGGCTTCAATCTTTCCAAAATGATTTTGGTCAGCACTTTGGATGTGGCACTTAGTAGTGTTATTGCACGCCAATTGTTGCATTTGCTCAGGTCTCCTTTTTTGGGTATTTTTATAATCAATCCCTCTTTCCACTCCTTTGGCAATTCTTCGTCCGTCCATATTTTATTCAAAAGTGTATGTAGCATCTCTACTGACTGCTCGGTGTCTGCTTTTATTATGTCAATGGGTATATTGTCGATTCCTGCGGCTTTGCCATTTTTTAGTAGTTTTAGAGTGTTTCCAATTTCTTCCATTGTAATTTCTCCAATATTCACTTCTAGCTCTGGTGATTCTACTTCATCTTCTATGATTTGAGTTATTTCATGCTTAGCATATATCTCTTCGAAGTATTCCTTCCATCTTTGTATTATTTCTTTCTCATTTTTTATTCTATTTCCTTGTTTATCCTTTACTTCTCGTATATTTCGTTGTGCTTTTCCTGTTAAGTTTCGTATGATTGTATATTGTGTTCGTAAGTCGTTTTCTTTCGCTGCTTCTTCTGATATATTTAGCATCTCATTTATATAGTTTCTTTTATCTTTTCTGGTTTGTTTTTTTACTTCTGCGTTTTTTGCCTTGTATTTCCTTTCAAGTGCCCTCTCTTCTTCCGATCCTTCCTTTTGTAGAATTTCTTCTTTGATCTTTTTTCTTTCTTCTATCAGTAGTAGAGTGTCTTTGGTAATCCATTTTTTATTTTGTCTTCTTTTTAATCCGATTGTTTCTTTTGCTGTATTCATCATCACTTCTTTAAAATATTTCCATGTTTCTTCGACTGACTCTCCAGTTTGTTGTGATACTGTTCGGTTAATTGCCAGTTTCTCACTAAATTTATTTCTTATACATTCTTGTTTTAGGGCATCAACGTTGTACTTGTTCCTTCTGCTGATTTTTTGGTTTTTATCTCTGGCTAATTTCATTTTTAGTCTCGCTTTGATTAGCATGTGGTCTGATCCCACATCAGCACCTCTTAAGCTCCTGACATCTTGCAGCCAGCTTCTCCATTTATATTCAATTATTATGTGGTCTATTTGATTCTTGTATCTCCCTCCCGGTGATTTCCATGTTTCCTTATGTATCCGCTTATGTTTAAAGATGCTTCCGCCTATTAAAAGTTCATTTTGCTCACAAAATTCGATTAATCGATTTCCATTGTCGTTTCTCTCTCCGATTCCCTCCTTTCCCATCACATGTTCATGTCCTTTATTATCATTTCCTATTTTTGCATTAAAGTCTCCGATTACTATTTTTATATCTCTTCTATATTTATTATTAATCTTATTAAACGTTGTTTGTAGTTGCTCGTAAAATTCTTCCTTCTCATTTTCGTCGTTTTTATTTGTGGGAGCATATACATTTATTACTATTATGTTATAATATCTTGCCTTCAGTCTCGCCCAAATAATCCTTTCTGACACTGGTTCCCACTCTACTAGAGCCTTTCTCCCCTTTTGGGCTAGCAGTATTGCCACTCCCTTTTCGTGTTTGTCATTTACATCCGTATTCCCAGAATATATCATTAGCTGTTGGTCACCTACTCGGGTTGATCCACTACCATTCCATCTTGTTTCGCTTAGTCCGACAATGTCTAATTTGTACTTATCAATCTCTTGGCTTACCTGCTCCAATTTGCCGGTTTCGTGTAGGGTTCTTACATTCCATGCACCTATAAATATGTTATCTCTTATGTCTATTTCATGTTTATCTTTCGTTTTTGCTCTATTTCTATTTTCGTCCTTGCTCAATTCCTTTTTCTGTGCCTTGTCTGTCGTGATTTGTGCTTTTGTTTGTGTATTTTCATCTTCTGTTAGTTTTTTGGATTTCCCTGGTCTTCTTCTAGCTGGTTGCTGTATTGATTCCATTTGTGTGTTTTTCCATCTATTATTAATTTATTATATTTTATTGTAACACTTTTACCCTTATTAATTTCTTCATTTGCGACTTGTCTTATTTTTTTCTGTGTTTGTAGTTCTTCTTTTGTTATGTCATTATTTATATATACTTTATTGCCTTTTATGTGTTTTAGTTTAGCTTTATTTTGCATGATCTTTTCTTTTTCAAACTTGTTCTGTAGTTTGACCAAACATGTTTTTTCTCCCAGTTTGATAACTTCTTCGATTTGAACATTGATATTCATTTCTTTTTCCATGAAGTTTCCTACAGTTTGTTTCAGTGCATTTCTATCGATTGTATCTATTGGCAAGCCTTGTATTACAACATTATTTACTTTCCTTTCCTTTTCTAGTCTTTGTACACGTATTTTCATATAGTTTAGTTCTTTTTTCATTTCTTCCTTCTCCTTGTGTTTAGTTTGGTTTTCTTGTTTAACTTTCTCCAATTCTGTTTTCAGGTCGTTTAATTCTTCCCAGTACTTTCTCTGTTCATTCTTTATCTCTTTTACTTCCGTTGTTAAATTTTTTGTTTCTGTGGTTAAGTCATGCATCATTTTAATAATAGTGACAGTCATTAGTGACTGTCAATATCAACAAACAAGTGGCTTATTAGGGTTGCAGTCAGAAGTTTGGCCAGGATATCAAAGAAACACTCTTTTGACTTTATATATATATATATATATATATATATATATATAATATATAATATATATATATATATACAGGGTGTAACAAAAATACAGGTCATAAATAAATCACATATTCTGAGACCAAAAATAGTTCGAATGAACCTAACTTACCTTAGTACAAATATGCACATAAAAAAAGTTATAGCCCTTTGAAGTTACAAAATGAAAATCGATTTTTTCGATACATACAAATTTTATGGGGGTTTTGTTCCCTTAAAGCCCCCCAAACTTTTCTGTACGTTCAAATTAAATTATTGTTGTGGTACCATTAGTTAAATTCAATATTTTTAAAACTTTCTTGGCTCTTAATATTTTTTCGATAAGGCAGTTTTTATCGAGTTGCGGCTTCTTTTTTAATATGTTTACATAAAAATTTTATGGGGGTTTTGTTCCTTTAAACCCCCCAAATGTTTGTGTACGCTCCAATTAAACTATTACTGCGATACCATTAGTTAAACAAAATGTTTTTAAAACTTTTTTGCCTCTTTGTATTTTTTCAAGAAGGCAACTTTTATCGAGATATGGCTTCTTTTTTAATACGGTTCAAAATATACCTAAAAATGTAAATCATACATAAATTTTCATATTTTTACCAAGTCTCCATAATCGTATTTAACCATATACAAATATGTGGTGGATTTGACAAATATCTCGATAAAAACTGAATTTTCGAAAAAGTACTAAGAGCCAAAAAAGTTTTAAAAATATTGTGTTTAAGTGATGGTACTACAATAACAATTTATTTGGAACGTACACAAAAGTTTGGGGGGGTTTAAAGGAACTAAACCCCCATAAACTTTTTATAGGGTGTCCAAATTTCACTATAATTTTTTCTTAAGATGCTACTGTCATAAAAATGCCATATGTCCATTTTCAATAAAAAATCTTTAATAGTTTTCGATATATTGGAAAAAATCGATTTTCATTTTGTAACTTCAAAGGGTTGTAACTTTTTTTATATGCAAATTTGTACTAAGGTAAGTTAGGTTCAATCAAACTATTTTTGGTCCCAGAATATGTGATTAAATTTATGACCTGTATTTTCGTTACACCCTGTATATATATATATATATATATATATATATATATATATATATATATATATATATATATATATATATATATATATATATATATATAATATAAATGATTATTATATAATTATTATTATATATATATATATAATTAAACCTGATGATGGTTAAAATCTTAACCGAAAGCTCGGATTAAAGAAATTTAAAAGAGTACACTTTTTCATTTGCTGCATAACCCAATAACCAAATTTATATATATATATATATATATATATATATATATATATATATATATATATATATATATATATATATACATCCTACTATCAATTTGGCATCGATACATTATGCATTTACCATCGATTTGGCATCGTCTTGCAAAGTGGCATCTGTATATCGATGCCACTTTACACTACCTTAATAACTTTATTCCTGTACTTGCTACCAGAAGTCTAATCAGCTCGGTAGTTAGAGATTTGATTCCTTGATGTTACTTTAATATATCAGCTTTCCTTGTTTACCTCTTACTAAGTTATATAAGTTTATTCCATAAAATGTTTGAGTCCAAAATGATCGTACAGTGAAAATATTATATACATTTAGTTCAGTGTTTTACCGTTTTGTCGCTGCCGTTATATACATGAAAACGTATATCCCACTTTCATTATCAATCATTTTGGCATCAGAAATTTGGCATCACTGTTGAATACAATATTATTCACAACGAAAAATAGACAATTTGAGAATGTATATATTATTTTCATAAAGAAATCAGTCTGGCATCATGTTTTATTGTTTTCACCCAATTTTGAAAAAATGTGAAAACTTTGTATTATCCACGTCCGTCTGTCCGTCTGTCTGTAACCACAACTCCTCCGTCAATATACCAGCTAGAATGACAAATGAGGTATCAAATGAAAGCTGATAATCCAAGGATGGTACTAAAGGTGAGATATTTGACCTTGGCGGTCTGTCCGTCGGTCTTTACGACCGCGAATATAACTCCTCCATCATTATACCAGGTAGAATGACAAATGAGGTGTCAAATGAAAGCATATAATCCAAGGATGGTACTAACGGTGAGATATTTGACCTAGGCTGTCTTTCCGTCGGTCCCTCCGACCGCAAATATAACTCCTCCGTCATTATACCAGGTAGAATGACAAATGAGGTGTCAAAAGAAAGCTTATAATACAAGGATGGTACTAAAGGTGAGATATTTGACTTAGGCGGTCTGTGACTCGGTCCCTCCGACCGCGAATATAACCTATCCGTCATTATACCAGGTAGAATGACAAATGAGGTGTCAAATGAAAGCTGATAATCCTAGGATGGTACTAAAGGTGAGATATTTGACCTAGGCTGTCTTTCCGTCGGTCCCTCCGACCGCGAATTTAACTCCTCCGTCATTATACCAGGTAGAATGACAAATGAGGTGTCAAAAGAAAGCTTATAATACAAGGATGGTACTAAAGGTGAGATATTTAACTTAGGCGATCTGTGCGCCGGTCCCTCCGACCGCCAATATAACTCCTCCATCATTATACCAGGTAGAATGACAAATGAGGTGTCAAATGAAAGCTTATATTCCAAGGATGGTAATAAAGGTGAGATATTTGACCTAGGCTGTCTTTCCGACGGTCCGTACGACCGGGAATATAACTCCTCAGTCATTATACCATGTAGAATGAGAAATGAGGTGTCAAATGAAGGCTGATATTCCAAGGATGGTACTAAAGGTGAGATATTTGACCTACATGGTCTGTCCGTCGGTCCGTCCGACCGCGAGTATAACTCCTCAATCATTATACCAGGTAGAATGATAAATGAGGTGTCAAATGAAAGCTTATAATCCAAGGATGGTACTAAAGGTGAGATATTTGGCCTAGGCAATCTTTCTGTCGGTCCGTACGACCGCGAATATAACTTCTCCGTCATTATACCAGGTAGAATGACAAATGAGGTGTCAAATGAAAGCTTATATTCCAAGGATGGTACTAAAGGTGAGATATTTGACCCAGGCTGTCTTTCCGTCGGTCCGTACGACCGCGCATATAACCCCTCCGTCGTTATACCAGGTAGAATGACAAATGAGGTGTCAAATGAAAGCTGATAATCCAATGATAGTACTACAGGTGAGCGATTTGACCTAGGCTGTCTTTCCGCCGGTCCGTACGACCGCGACTATAACTTCTGCGTCTTTATACCAAGTAGAATGACAAATGAGGTGTCAAATGAAAGCTGATAATCCAATGATGGTACTACAGGTGAGCGATTTGACCTAAGCTGTCTTTCCGCCGGTCCGTACGACCGCGACTATAACTTCTGCGTCTTTATACCAAGTAGAATGATAAATAAGGTGTCAAATGAAAGCTTATAATCCAAGGATGGTACTAAAAGTGAGATATTTGGCCTAGACAATCTTTCTGTCGGTCCGTACGACCGCGAATATAACTTCTCCGTCATTATACCAGGTAGAATGACAAATAAGGTGTCAAATGTAAGCTGGTAATACAAGGATGGTACTAAAGGTGAGATATTTGACCTAGGCGGTCTGTCGGTGGGTCCGTCCGACCGCGAATGTAACTCCTATATCATTATACCAGCTATAATAATAAATGAGGTGTCAAATGAAAGCTTATAATCCAAGGATGGTACTAAAGGTGAGATATTTGAGCTGGGTACTCTTTCTGTCGGTCCGTACGACCGCCAATATAACTCCTCCGCCATTATACCCGGTAGAATGACAAATGAGGTGTCAAATAAAAGCTTGTGGGTGAAAACCTAGGACTTACGAAGTCCAATTTAAAAATAGGGCATATCAGAGGTATGCCTTAGACATCATAGAAGACAATGACACAGAAAAATCAAACAAGCAATATGTCAAAAGGGCCTTAGTTATGTATCTTCGGTCCTGTTGGTCCAATCGTGATGTATAGCACCTCAAATGATAGGATTTGACAAACAGAATACAATGAGAGAAAAATCAAATACAACCTCATGTCAAAAGGGCCTTAGTCGCGTATCTTCGGTCCTATAAGACCAATCGTGACGTACGGCATCTCAAATAATAGGACTTGACAAATAAAATACAATGACACAGAAAAATCAAATACAGCAACAAGTCAAAAGGGCCCTAGTTATGTATATCTAGTCCTATTGGTCCAATTGTGACGTACAGCAGCTCAAATGGTAGGGTTTAATGAACAGAATACAATGACACAGAAAAATCAAATACAGCAATATGTCAAAAGGGCCTTATTTACGTATCTTCGCTCCTATTGGTCCAATAGTGGCGTACAGCACCTAAAATAACTGGATTTGACTAATATAATACAATGACGTATGAAAATCAATTACAGCATCATGTCAAAAGGGCCTTAGTCTTGTATCTACGGTTCTATTGGTTCAATCGTGACGTACAGCGTCTGAAATGATGGGATTTAACTGGCAGAATAAGATGGTGTAGACAAATGAAAATGACGGCATGTAATAACACTTTAAAATTGTAGAAATAAAATGGATTAACACACATGGTATGACATATTAGGTGAGAGTATTTAACAAATAGAATACGATTACATACGTCCAGTTTTTGACAAGCGACTTCTCTACATATGATAAACGCGAAAGGGCCCAACGTTCACTGCTCGACATAGGCCTCCCGTTCACTGCATATACCCACTGCTTTCTGACGCTGTGACTTGAGAGGATAGGATTTAACGAATAGAACGACAAAGAAGACTAAACAAGGCAGCTCACGGGAAAAACACAACTGTCCGTTTTATACTCTACAGGGAAGCATCAAATATTCAACGTAAGAATATATTAGAGTATAACGGTATGATAAATCTTTTTCTTCTTTTTTTCATTTAGTGCATTCCGTACGTGTTTTAAACATAATCAGGAGAAGTTGTTGAATTTCTGAAGTCTATAAAAGAATTTCTTAACAAACCTTTTTTTAATTGTGTTATGGATTATTTTTAAGAATGTGTTTAAAAGGCAGTTCGCAGGCTTATTGTTCAATGGTCTTATCACTTTCAAGCGCCTGTCTTTTTTGTAGGACTATTAATTGTTACTTGTGATTTCAACCATTCTAGCGGGGCAATGCCTTTTCTATAACTGAAATGAATATTGTTATCCATTTAATTTTTTTCCTCAATTAATTGAATGCCTCCTACTGGTGTTTGGTCTAAGCTTACCGCTTTTCCCCATTTAAGCTAAACTGCTCGTCAAAAGTTAGGGATATAGAAAATTATGCTCATTTTCATAGCTAATTTTTTCGAGAACAGATTAACGGATTCCACTATTTTTTTTTTAATATTTTAGATTTTTCTTTAGTATTTACACAGTTGTGCAAAGGTTTATACAAACTTCTTTTTTGTACTTATACCGAGTGGTAGGTATAAGTACAGAAAAGAAGTTTGAGTAAACCTCTTGATAGGTATTAGTTACGTATCTTCACTCCCATTGGTCCCAACGTGTCGTACGGCGGCTCAAATCATTGGAATCAGCCAACAGAATACAATGACTAGGGAGCGGATTTATATGCGATCAATTTTGATGAAATATTCGCATATATATGCGGTAAAAAATTACGAAATATGCGCAAGATATGCACAAAAATTCAAAAAATGCGCATTTCGGGAAACCACAAATTTTCTGTCTTATTTAGTAATCTTATTTATTATTTTTCAAATAAAATCATTTTTTATATATGCAATTTATTCACAGTTTTTACAAAAACTGCTACCAATAGTTACCTATTTAAAATAAAACAACAATATCACTATAAATATATCTTCGATTATAATTCACTACAATGTGTTTTTCCAAATTCTTTACGAGGAAACATATTCTTTGATCAGACAAAATATTTTTATAACTTGAAAAACTCCTTTCAACATCGATAATTGGTGCGTATTTAAAATAACTTGTTAATTTCCGTTAGAAAATCGTAAAACTTTGGCTAAAGGTGTAAATTCTCTTAACAATAGAGGATTTAAAAAATCACCAGAATTATAGGTAGGTACCTACCCTAATAGCACAAGGACGTCCAATGGACGTCCTTCACGGACTTTAGGGACGTCCATTGGACGTCCGTTTTCGTCCGAGGAACGTCCTTTATACGTCCTATTTTGGTCCAAATGTCGCGCTACCGAACGTCCATTGGACGTCCATCTAATGTCCGAGGGGACATATATTGGATCTTAATCGGACGTAAATTGGACCTTAATCGGACGTCCTAGGGGACGTAAATTGGACCCTAATCGGACGTAAATTGGACCCTAATCGGACGTAAATTGAACCTTAATCGGACGTAAATTGGACTCTAATCGGACGTAAATTGAACCTTAATCGGACGTAAATTGGACTTTAATCGGACGTAAATTGGACCTTAATCGGACGTAAATGGGACCTTAATTGGACGTAAATTGGACCTTAATCGGAGTAAATTGGATCTTAATCGGACGTCTTAGGGGACGTTAATTGGACCTTAACAGGACGTCCAATTTTGGTCCAAATTCCACGTTGCCAAACGCCCAATGGAGGTCCACCTAACGTCCGAAGGGACGTTCGGTGGACGTCAATTGGGCCTTCATAGGAGGTCCCAGTTTGGTCCAATGTATTGCTGCCGATCATCCATCTAACGTCCTGGGAGGACGTTCGGTGGACGTCTAGAGACGATATTTATACCTGTGGAGAATGTATTGTGGGAAATAAAAAATATATTTTTTAAGGAACTTATATTACATCTTATATTAATTTACAATTATTGGATATTAGATTATTTACATTAAATTATAATTACATTTCTCCAAGAAATTAACGCACCACCTTAAAAATGGGCCATTTTTGATGTCTCGAATTTCCTAAAGCCATTGTCCCATCTAAGTGATTTTTTTAATAATATTATAGCCTAGGCTATATGGGCTACCTCCATAAGCTTGTCATGCACGGGGAGCTATACTGTAATAATATTATATCACATCGCTGAGGGAACTCTACATTACATATACTTTTCGAATCAAAACTTTTATTCTCTTAATATTATTACTTAAAAAATATATACTACATTCGTCTCGCTAAACTCGAAAAATAACTTATAAACCATAAAAATCTCCAAAAATATAAATGACATAAATGAGAATTGGCACAATTATTATTATGGTTTTAAGTTGATTTTTCGGATTTAACTACAATATTATGCAAAAAATTATGTTATATCGCAGATTTAAAATGGGTTTATCTCGAAAACAGTTATATTAAGTTTAGCGAGATGATTGTAGTACACTTTTTTTAAGTAAAAATATTAAGAGAATAAAAGTAGACTGGTACGCAGTCTGATTTTTGCATAAGAGTTTAATGAAATGGTAACAAATCAATTGGAAATTCTGTCCGACAAAATACATGGAACGTTTTCGGTAGTCTGATGTTCCAAGTTTTTAACCTGCTCCACAACTAAAACTTCCCCGGTTCCAGTATTCCCGTACATCAAGGTTTGTCCGACTAGACACCGTGAAGCTATTAACAAATTTTCAGCTTGCTGTTAATCAACTTTTTTTATTACGCGGGATCCAGGTCTATAAATGAATACAATAAATAAGTAGGTAGGTACATATTATACACTTATTTATACGAGTACAATTAATAGTAGAGCTGGTTTTTGGGATGTTACAAGCAGCATTTGCATTTCCACAGAGATACTTATGACAGAAATAATAAAATACCGAGACGGACTATTATTATAATAATTTACAATAGGACCCGACCGACGGCCGACGCTATAGGGACAGGTAAAATTTATGACTGAACAATGCACCGAGCATCCATACAAGCAATATGTACCGGTCGAAGGTTATTTTTTATTGTGCCAAATGGACGTATATAGTACCTACCTTTAAAAATCGAATACACAAATTAAAAGATATTTAACAACCATAAAGATTTGTCAAACTCTATCACCGACTTCATGAAAACAAGTATTACTACATTCTTTGATGGTTTTTGCTGTAAATTTTAAAGGATTGACATGAAATTTGGCATACGCATAGCTAACATGCCAAAGAAAAAAAGTGATATTGTGCCAATGTGTGCTATTGCCCTGGGGTGAGTTTCACTCTTTCTCTGGGGTGAAAAACGTTCAAAATAAGTCCGGACTTCGATAAACTGATTAATATTAAGCAACCTTTATTCCATACTTACAAAGTATGTGTACTTACAAATTAGTATGTGAATTTGGGGGGTGAGTTTCACCCCGAGGAGGGGTGATATACAAAATATAGATAGATACACAAAAGATATACAAAAATGTTTCAAAACATCGAAAAAATGTGGTAAAATGCAAATATACATATCATATTATGATAAAATTGCGATTTTGGCGATTTGCCTTTTTGGATAGAATGATGATGATGTTGATTAGGATAAAACTGCGAAGAATTTTTTTATCGAAATATAGTAAAAAATATGAAAAATATACCAAAAAGCTTGAAAAAATATGTAAGTATGTAAGGAAAAACATAAATAATTAAATAAACTTTTGACAACACAACACAAAAGTTTGAAACACTCGCTATTTGGATTGGTTGTCCTGGCTTGTGATTTTCTTCTTTGCAGATGACGCTCACGGATCGATGTCAATGTCCAACGGACGTCCGAACACGGACGTCCAATGGACGTCCAAAGGACGTTCATATTTATTCAACACGTAAGTACGTCCAACGTCGGACGTCCGAAGGACGTTCATTTATAGTCCATCCGCATTAGGACTAAAACTGGACCTATTTTGGGCACACGTACGCTCAACTTCAAAAAGATGCTCTCAATATTCATCTGTAGTAAGGATACATTGATAAAAATTATATTTTTGCTTATTAGAATTAACCACCAAACTTCTATCATCTTGGTAACGGGAATAATAAAACATTATAAAGTCCACTTTACATCAACAATAATTGAACAAGAAATTGACGACAAGTTATTCAAGGTCAAATTTGGCTTATACAAAACACAATTCTACTTCCAATTTTGCCGTGAATAAACAGAAAATAAAGAAATTTGACAAAATAAAACATATCCAATTGTTCTATTTCATCAAATTCCTTCATTTTCTTTTACAAATCATACATTTTGTACTCGTCAAATTTGGCCTTGAATAACTTAGTCAATTTCTTGTTCAATTTATTGTTGATGTAGAGTGGACATAACGAATAATTTACCGATCAGATTTTCACACTTTACATAAAAACAAAAACATGTATTAGATATTAAACTACATATACAGTTTTGAATTAAATATGATTTATAATCTTTTCCATTTAAACTATTTTATTAACATAATTAAGTTAATATTTTATTAAATAATTTTGCTGTTTAATCCCCTTATTGGTAGAATATGTCCAATATGGACGATTGGAAAAGGTCCGTATTTCGTCCGAGTACGGACGTCCAAAGGACGTTCATATTTATTCCACCCGAAGGACGTCCAACACCGGACGTCCGAAGGACGTACATATTTAGTCCACCCGAAGGACGTCCAACGCCGGACGTCCAAAGGACGTCCAACGCCGGACGTCCAAAGGACGTACATATTTAGTCCACCTGAAGGACGTCCAACGCCGGACGTCTAAAGGACGTACATATTTAGTACACCCGAAGTACGTCCAGCGTCGGACGTCCAAAGGACGTCCGTTTATGGTCCATGGACGTTAGGACCAAAAATTGACCTATTTTGGACGTCCAAAGGACGTCGTGTGCTATTAGGGTATTAAATATAACAAAAGTATATAAAATTCGGATTTCCGGGTAAAACATCCTTCGTCATTTTAACATCCTACAATCATTTCATAACGGCGGCGTATTATCCTATAAGTACTTTGTGTAGAGATCGTTTATTTTCTAAGAAAAAATGAAAGGCGGTTAATGAGCTGTCTCTCTTGGTTCTCGAATTAATACAGACCACAGCCTGTGCGTGGAAATATTTTGTCGAATTAAAAAATTTAAATTTTGTTTTGGACTAATGAAATAAAACATTTTAGTAGTTCCAAAATGACACAAAATCTAGGCATCGGATAAAAAAGTTTATTTGAAGAAAGTGTATTTTTTTGTTCTTCTTAATGGCGGTACAGGCTCGTTTTTTTAATATTGTATTTAATTACAGAATAATTTTCAAATATTACCTAATATATTTTTCAAATTGGGCTCTGTACCGCCATTCTTTATTATATTACGGATACGTGTGCCAAATATCTTGAAAAAATATTCAAAATTACAGCCGCAATCTTGGAACGCGTTTTGGCTACCTGTTGATCGCTACTGTATCACCTTAAACAATTTTTTAAACAAATTCACAAAAATAATTTTTTCATTACGAACGATTTTTTAGATAAGTTGGGTTATTCTGAGCAAAAAAGGTATCTTGAGATTTTTCTCTAAAATTGATTTTTGTCGAGTTATATGGCCATTTTCGCATTTTTCAGGTTTTAAATCGCGTATAACTCGACAACAATCAATTTTAGAGAAAATTGACAAGAGACCTTTTTTGTTCAGAATGTCCAAAATTATCTAAAAAAAATTGTTCAAAGTGAAAAAATTATTTTTGTGGATTTGTTTAAAAAATTGTTTAAACAATTTTTCGACCACGGCACCTTGTGAATATGTTATAAGGACCTCTTTTTGAGTAAGTTTGTGCAAAAAAATCGAATCGGAATAATTTCACTAACAGGGGCGACGATAAATCCGGGACTATAGCGCTAATTATTAATAATTAAAAATAACAGCTTTGTAATAAAATAATGACAAAAATCTCTTAAGGACCTTGAAGCAAGGGTTTGAAACTTGATCTGCTCACTTTTTAATTTCATAATAATAACTTTTAATCGAGTTATTACGACTTAAAAATGGCCATTTTCGCATTTTTCAAATTTTTAATCGCATATAACTCGACAACAATCAATTTTAAACAAAAATGGCAAGACACCTTTTTTGCCCAGAATGACACAAGTTATCTAAAAAAAATTGTTCGAAATGAAAAAATTGTTTTTGTGAATTTGTTTCAAAAAAATTTTTTAAACAATTTTTCGACCAATGCACCGCCCGGCACCCTTTGGATATGTTATAAGGACCTCTTTTTGAGTAAGTTTGTGCAAAAAAATCGAATCGGAATAATTTCGCTAGCGGGGGCGACGATACTGTCCGGTCTACTTTTGATGCTGATGGTGATAGAATAGATACTTTTTATATAACAAAAATAAAACTTTTTTTAAACTCTTTAAAAAATTTGTGGCGGGTTTTCCCCGAAAAGTGCGTTATTTTTTGGACATTTTACGTTGAACTAGTCGATTTGGAATTTGACGAATAAGAACCAACTTTTGATTAGCTCCAACTCTGTTTTTATTGTGTGTCCAGACTTCATACATACATCATTTTTTTTACTGTTTTATAAGCTTTATATTTGCTAGGAATAGTTTTTCGATCAAATACTTAGTTTTTGATTTATTTGCGAAAAACCATCTAAAAACAAAAGTTACAAGGAATTTAATTAGTTTATCCACTTACGGACTTATTTGGACCTATATTTTTTCACACTCGAGAAGGGGGTGGTACTAATCCCCAGAAAAAAAGCACACACTGGCACTCTGATGTTCATTTCGCGAAATATCGCAGGGTTCGTATTTAAAATTTTTAATTTACTCGTCACCCCTTTCCGTGGGGGTTCGTTTTTGGTATCATTCGATAGACTTTTGAAAAATATTGAACACGCATTTTTTAGTTTTTCGATCTGACGTTCATTTCGCGAAATATTCGCTTTTTTGTGAAACTTTGTGACTCGCCCATCATTTCTTCAGATTTGGGAACACTTAATAATCGGAGGGGGCCAAGTCAGGAGAGTAAGCCGCATGAGAAAGTAATTAGAACCCCAACTCGAATTTTTGCTACTGTCACAACGCTCTTGTGAGTCGATGTATTGTCTTAGGTCTTGAGAACACTTTTTTCTTCTGCTTATGGAGTCGTTTTTCATTCATCACATACCGGAACTCACCACATAAATTTTGAAGACCCTGACATCAAAACTGTATTAAATTATATGTGATCTAAGTAAGTTAATGAAAAGTCAGAATAGATAGAGTAGAACACTTATAAAAAAAATTGTAACAAGCAATTGGACATCGTAAGTTCTAATTTTTCACAAAAAGTGACCGGAAGTTGAACCGGCAGTCGATATTTGAACCCTTCGTGTAACTTTTTGTCAGCTGATATGACGGATGAATTTTGTTCACCTACAGATATGGACGAACAGACAGGCATGAAACCGGAAGTATGTATTTGTTCTGGTCTTTCTTAGTCGTGTTGACCAATAGTTTGTACTATTTCGACGAATTTAAAACAGTACTTTCGGTTGCAACTCTGGAACAGGCAGTCCGAGGTCAAACTTCTCACATGTAATATCATATTTTGGTTATAGGCTTTCATTTGACACCTTATTTGTCATTCTTTCTGTCCTACTAATAGACGAGTTGTGTTTATTGACGGACAGACATGGATAATTCTAGGTTTTCACATTTAATGATAAAAACAATAATTATACAATTCAGTTAACCTGACTATATCATTGTGATAATGACTTCTTATCTAAAAGTGACAACGGCAATAATTGCCGTTGTAATATTTATTATTCCATTCACTCACGATAAAATATCGCAAAACCTCCAGATTTTAAAGAACCGCTTGGATTGACATAAAATTTGGCACACACGTAGCTAAAATGCCAAAGAAAAAAGTGAGATTATGCCGATATGTTCTCTTGTCCTGGATGTGACTTTCACCCCTTCTTGGAGGTGAAAAAACATACGTGCAAAATAAGTCCGGAAGTGGATAAACTGACTAATTCTAATTCTAAGCAAATTTTGTTCTATAAAAGTTTTAGGTCAATACTTTTCGAGGTATGTGCGAGTGAATATGTTTATTTTTCATAGAAAAACACGTTTTGGACGGATTTTCGCAAATAACTCAAAAAGTAAGTATGTACATATTTTATCGAAGAAAATATTCCTAGCAATAATATAGCTTATGAAAAAGAGGTGTCAGTATAAGGTCTGTAGACCCAGTAGAAGCAGGGTTGCAGCTAATGAAAAATAGGTTCTTATTCGTCAAATACCAAATCGAATATTTCAACGTAAAATAACCAAAAAAATAAAGCACTTTTCGGGAAACACTCATCATAACTCTTTTAAAGTGTTTAAAAAAAATTTTTTTTGGTGTTTTTAAAACAGTTTCTAGCGTGAAAAGTAAGCAAGTTACGCTGAAAATAAAATCGTTCCCTTTTTTTTGGCAAAAGAAAGTCATGAAAATTAATTGTTACCGCTTCACACGTTACTTTAGACAAATGTATTGTTTATACAGGGTGTCTCCGAAAATAGTGCGTTCCTTTAAGGTGTGGATATAATACACAATTTAGAACAAAAAGGTGTTGTAACATTTTTTCCTAAAGTTAACCGTTTCAACAAAAATTACGTTGTTCTCCATAAGAGTAAATTTTTATTTTCATAAATTTATATGACCTGGCAACATGGCGTAGAAGAACCTGTGACTGTGAAATTTAATCTAATGGGACCCCTTGTTTATCTACTAATTGAGTATCAATTTGCATATCAAAATGTATTTTCGTTTTTTGGTCAAACGGCTGAATTTAGAATAAAATGTTATAAGACTTTTTTGCTCTACATTGTGCTTTCTATCTATACCTTTAAGGAACGCACTATTTTCGGGGAAACCCTGTATATGATCTGTAAGTTGCATTGGTTCAAAATGCTTATTTTTGAAAGGGGTTTTGTTGAAAGGCCTCGAACGAATCACTAGTCACGAGTATGTATATGCAAATTTTGAACAGCCATATCTTAACCAATTTTTGTCTTCCAGAAAATCAAAAAATTCCAAATATTTAAAAAAGCAACACCTACATTTTTTACTCTTTAAGATATTTGGTATCACTAATAATTTTTAAGTTATTTTGACAAAAGTCTTTTTTTCAAAATTAAAGATTTAAAAAAATTTACTTTAAAACCAAATTTTTCCACAAATAAGCACTTTGAACTGATGAAACTTACAAACACAAACAATACATAAAGTTACTTGTGAAGTGGTAACGATTAATTCCATTTGGGCTGTTAATTAGAGGGAGTTTTTAGAATATTTTTAACCAAAAAAAAAGGAACAACTGTATTTTGAGCGTAACCTGCTTACTCTTGCTGCTGGAAACTTAAAAAAAAATAAAAATAAACGTTTTCTTAAACACTTTAAGAAAGTTGTAATAAGTTTTCCCAGAAAAGTGTTTCATTTTTTTTATTTCACGTTAAAATATTCGATTTGGAATTTGAGATATAAGAGCTTATTTTTCACTATAGTCTGTTTTTAAACAAGAGGAGTCATTCAAATTTCCCGCGCCGTACACCTTGTTTGTAATTGGTACAACCTCAGGCAATTTTACTCATATCAAATTTTGACACTATTGGCATTTCATAGGTCAGTTTATTTATTTTATCAGCAATTTTTGTATTTTCTGCGTTCTTCCTTTTATTTTTAGATTTTTAGTCAAGATTACCGTCAAAGGCCGATATGATCAACCAAAAAAGAAGATTTATCTGATGATATTTCTAGTGACTTTCTTGGGTGTGAATCTGCCATTTAGTTTACCTACTCCTCTTGGTTTTAAAACAAAGCTTAGCAATAACTCTGCTTCTACTGGGTCTACAGACCTGACACATATACCATTTTTTCACTTTTTTATAAGCTATATTTACTATTTGCTAATTTTTTTTCAATAAAGTACCTACTTTTTGAGTTATTTGCGAAAAACCGTATAAAAACGTTTTTTTTTTTGTTGAAAAATGAACATATTCACTCGCAAATATCTCTAAAAGTATTGACTTAGTGAAAAACGCTATAAAATAGAAGTTGCTTAGAATTAGTCAGTTTATCCAATTCCGGACTTATTTGAACGTATTTGTTTTCATACACTATAACCGACGAAACTCACCTCCAGATCAAAAGCACATATCGGCACAATATCACTTTTTTTCTTTAACATATTAGCTATAGGTACGTGTCCCAAATTTTATGTCAAACCAAGCGTTTCTTCAAAATTCTGACCAAAAACCCTAAGTAAATTAAACGAAAATATAAAATGAATTTTTCAAACAAATATTTTAAGTCGGTATGAGAAATTTTAATTTAACAGATGAAATCAAATAAACACAATTCAACTCGTAAAATATTTAGACCCTTGCTTGGTAATCCAGCTGAACAGGTAAAGAACCTACCTTTTATGTAGTTTATAATCTGAGAGGATGGAATATTTTACCAAAATATTCCATCCTCTAAGTTTACAATAGACCTTTTCTACCTGTCCTCAAAAGATCGGTATTTTTAACTCGTGGCAACGTCGAAAAGCGGCAAAATGATGGGAAATACACATTTTTATGTGGTGGAAGTCAAAATGGTTATGAAGTGTAAAAATTTTTGTATATAATTTAAATTTTTAAAATTAAAATTTTAGAAAACTGAGAACGATACAGGGCGTTAAAAAATGCGCTCAACAAACATACACGAATTAAAATTCGAAAATGATAGTATTTCTTGGTGATGCCAAATGACTGCAACATGAAAAGATGACATAATGATAGCGGGATGTATATATATATATATATATATATATATATATATATATATATATATATATATATATATATATATATATATATATATATATATATACATCCCGCTATCATTATGTCATCTTTTCATGTTGCAGTCATTTGGCATCACCAAGAAATACTATCATTTTCGAATTTTAATTCGTGTATGTTTGTTGAGCGCATTTTTTAACGCCCTGTATCGTTCTCAGTTTTCTAAAATTTTAATTTTAAAAATTTAAATTATATACAAAAATTTTTACACTTCATAACCATTTTGACTTCCACCACATAAAAATGTGTATTTCCCATCATTTTGCCGCTTTTCGACGTTGCCACGAGTTAAAAATACCGATCTTTTGAGGACAGGTAGAAAAGGTCTATTGTAAACTTAGAGGATGGAATATTTTGGTAAAATATTCCATCCTCTCAGATTATAAACTACATAAAAGGTAGGTTCTTTACCTGTTCAGCTGGATTACCAAGCAAGGGTCTAAATATTTTACGAGTTGAATTGTGTTTATTTGATTTCATCTGTTAAATTAAAATTTCTCATACCGACTTAAAATATTTGTTTGAAAAATTCATTTTATATTTTCGTTTAATTTACTTAGGGTTTTTGGTCAGAATTTTGAAGAAACGCTTGGTTTGACATAAAATTTGGGACACGTACCTATAGCTAATATGTTAAAGAAAAAAAGTGATATTGTGCCGATATGTGCTTTTGATCTGGAGGTGAGTTTCGTCGGTTATAGGGTATGAAAACAAATACGTTCAAATAAGTCCGGAATTGGATAAACTGACTAATTCTAAGCAACTTCTATTTTATAGCGTTTTTCACTAAGTCAATACTTTTAGAGATATTTGCGAGTGAATATGTTCATTTTTCAACAAAAAAAAACGTTTTTATACGGTTTTTCGCAAATAACTCAAAAAGTAGGTACTTTATTGAAAAAAAATTAGCAAATAGTAAATATAGCTTATAAAAAAGTGAAAAAATGGTATATGTGTCAGGTCTGTAGACCCAGTAGAAGCAGAGTTATTGCTAAGCTTTGTTTTAAAACCAAGAGGAGTAGGTAAACTAAATGGCAGATTCACACCCAAGAAAGTCACTAGAAATATCATCAGATAAATCTTCTTTTTTGGTTGATCATATCGGCCTTTGACGGTAATCTTGACTAAAAATCTAAAAATAAAAGGAAGAACGCAGAAAATACAAAAATTGCTGATAAAATAAATAAACTAACCTATAAAATGCCAATAGTGTCAAAATTTGATATGAGTAAAATTGCCTGAGGTTGTACCAATTACAAACAAGGTGTACGGCGCGGGAAATTTGAATGACTCCTCTTGTTTAAAAACAGACTATAGTGAAAAATAAGCTCTTATATCTCAAATTCCAAATCGAATATTTTAACGTGAAATAAAAAAAATGAAACACTTTTCTGGGAAAACTTATTACAACTTTCTTAAAGTGTTTAAGAAAACGTTTATTTTTATTTTTTTTTTAAGTTTCCAGCAGCAAGAGTAAGCAGGTTACGCTCAAAATACAGTTGTTCCTTTTTTTTTGGTTAAAAATATTCTAAAAACTCCCTCTAATTAACAGCCCAAATGGAATTAATCGTTACCACTTCACAAGTAACTTTATGTATTGTTTGTGTTTGTAAGTTTCATCAGTTCAAAGTGCTTATTTGTGGAAAAATTTGGTTTTAAAGTAAATTTTTTTAAATCTTTAATTTTGAAAAAAAGACTTTTGTCAAAATAACTTAAAAATTATTAGTGATACCAAATATCTTAAAGAGTAAAAAATGTAGGTGTTGCTTTTTTAAATATTTGGAATTTTTTGATTTTCTGGAAGACAAAAATTGGTTAAGATATGGCTGTTCAAAATTTGCATATACATACTCGTGACTAGTGATTCGTTCGAGGCCTTTCAACAAAACCCCTTTCAAAAATAAGCATTTTGAACCAATGCAACTTACAGATCATATACAGGGTTTCCCCGAAAATAGTGCGTTCCTTAAAGGTATAGATAGAAAGCACAATGTAGAGCAAAAAAGTCTTATAACATTTTATTCTAAATTCAGCCGTTTGACCAAAAAACGAAAATACATTTTGATATGCAAATTGATACTCAATTAGTAAATAAACAAGGGGTCCCATTAGATTAAATTTCACAGTCACAGGTTCTTCTACGCCATGTTGCCAGGTCATATAAATTTATGAAAATAAAAATTTACTCTTATGGAGAACAACGTAATTTTTGTTGAAACGGTTAACTTTAGGAAAAAATGTTACAAAACCTTTTTGTTCTAAATTGTGTATTACATCCACACCTTAAAGGAACGCACTATTTTCGGAGACACCCTGTATAAACAATACATTTATCTAAAGTAACGTGTGAAGCGGTAACAATTAATTTTCATGACTTTCTTTTGCCAAAAAAAAGGGAACGATTTTATTTTCAGCGTAACTTGCTTACTTTTCACGCTAGAAACTGTTTTAAAAACACCAAAAAAAATTTTTTTTTAAACACTTTAAAAGAGTTATGATGAGTGTTTCCCGAAAAGTGCTTTATTTTTTTGGTTATTTTACGTTGAAATATTCGATTTGGTATTTGACGAATAAGAACCTATTTTTCATTAGCTGCAACCCTGCTTCTACTGGGTCTACAGACCTTATACTGACACCTCTTTTTCATAAGCTATATTATTGCTAGGAATATTTTCTTCGATAAAATATGTACATACTTACTTTTTGAGTTATTTGCGAAAATCCGTCCAAAACGTGTTTTTCTATGAAAAATAAACATATTCACTCGCACATACCTCGAAAAGTATTGACCTAAAACTTTTATAGAACAAAATTTGCTTAGAATTAGAATTAGTCAGTTTATCCACTTCCGGACTTATTTTGCACGTATGTTTTTTCACCTCCAAGAAGGGGTGAAAGTCACATCCAGGACAAGAGAACATATCGGCATAATCTCACTTTTTTCTTTGGCATTTTAGCTACGTGTGTGCCAAATTTTATGTCAATCCAAGCGGTTCTTTAAAATCTGGAGGTTTTGCGATATTTTATCGTGAGTGAATGGAATAATAATTATTACAACGGCAATTATTGCCGTTGTCACTTTTAGATAAGAAGTCATTATCACAATGATATAGTCAGGTTAACTGAATTGTATAATTATTGTTTTTATCATTAAATGTGAAAACCTAGAATTATCCATGTCTGTCCGTCAATAAACACAACTCGTCTATTAGTAGGACAGAAAGAATGACAAATAAGGTGTCAAATGAAAGCCTATAACCAAAATATGATATTACATGTGAGAAGTTTGACCTCGGACTGCCTGTTCCAGAGTTGCAACCGAAAGTACTGTTTTAAATTCGTCGAAATAGTACAAACTATTGGTCAACACGACTAAGAAAGACCAGAACAAATACATACTTCCGGTTTCATGCCTGTCTGTTCGTCCATATCTGTAGGTGAACAAAATTCATCCGTCATATCAGCTGACAAAAAGTTACACGAAGGGTTCAAATATCGACTGCCGGTTCAACTTCCGGTCACTTTTTGTGAAAAATTAGAACTTACGATGTCCAATTGCTTGTTACAATTTTTTTTATAAGTGTTCTACTCTATCTATTCTGACTTTTCATTAACTTACTTAGATCACATATAATTTAATACAGTTTTGATGTCAGGGTCTTCAAAATTTATGTGGTGAGTTCCGGTATGTGATGAATGAAAAACGACTCCATAAGCAGAAGAAAAAAGTGTTCTCAAGACCTAAGACAATACATCGACTCACAAGAGCGTTGTGACAGTAGCAAAAATTCGAGTTGGGGTTCTAATTACTTTCTCATGCGGCTTACTCTCCTGACTTGGCCCCCTCCGATTATTAAGTGTTCCCAAATCTGAAGAAATGATGGGCGAGTCACAAAGTTTCACAAAAAAGCGAATATTTCGCGAAATGAACGTCAGATCGAAAAACTAAAAAATGCGTGTTCAATATTTTTCAAAAGTCTATCGAATGATACCAAAAACGAACCCCCACGGAAAGGGGTGAGGAGTAAATTAAAAATTTTAAATACGAACCCTGCGATATTTCGCGAAATGAACATCAGAGTGCCAGTGTGTGCTTTTTTTCTGGGGATGAGTACCACCCCCTTCTCGAGTGTGAAAAAATATAGGTCCAAATAAGTCCGTAAGTGGATAAACTAATTAAATTCCTTGTAACTTTTGTTTTTAGATGGTTTTTCGCAAATAAATCAAAAAGTAAGTATTTGATCGAAAAACTATTCCTAGCAAATATAAAGCTTATAAAACAGTAAAAAAAATGATGTATGTATGAAGTCTGGACACACAATAAAAACAGAGTTGGAGCTAATCAAAAGTTGGTTCTTATTCGTCAAATTCCAAATCGACTAGTTCAACGTAAAATGTCCAAAAAATAACGCACTTTTCGGGGAAAACCCGCCACAAATTTTTTAAAGAGTTTAAAAAAGTTTTATTTTTGTTATATAAAAAGTATCTATTCTATCACCATCAGCATCAAAAGTAGACCGGGCAGTATCGTCGCCCCCGCTAGCGAAATTATTCCGATTCGATTTTTTTGCACAAACTTACTCAAAAAGAGATCTTTATAACATATCCAAAGGGTGCCGGGCGGTGCATTGGTCGAAAAATTGTTTAAAAAATTTTTTTGAAACAAATTCACAAAAACAATTTTTTCATTTCGAACAATTTTTTTTAGATAACTTGTGTCATTCTGGGCAAAAAAGGTGTCTTGCCATTTTTGTTTAAAATTGATTGTTGTCGAGTTATATGCGATTAAAAATTTGAAAAATGCGAAAATGGCCATTTTTAAGTCTTAATAACTCGATTAAAAGTTATTATTATAAAATTAAAAAGTGAGCAGATCAAGTTTCAAACCCTTGCTTCAAGGTCCTTAAGAGATTTTTGTCATTATTTTATTACAAAGCTGTTATTTTTAATTATTAATAATTAGCGCTATAGTCCCGGATTTATCGTCGCCCCTGTTAGTGAAATTATTCCGATTCGATTTTTGTGCACAAACTTACTCAAAAAGAGGTCCTTATAACATATTCACAAGGTGCCGTGGTCGAAAAATTGTTTAAACAATTTTTTAAACAAATCCACAAAAATAATTTTTTCACTTTGAACAATTTTTTTTTTAGATAATTTTGGACATTCTGAACAAAAAAGGTCTCTTGTCAATTTTCTCTAAAATTGATTGTTGTCGAGTTATACGCGATTTAAAACCTGAAAAATGCGAAAATGGCCATATAACTCGACAAAAATCAATTTTAGAGAAAAATCTCAAGATACCTTTTTTGCTCAGAATAACCCAACTTATCTAAAAAATCGGTCGTAATGAAAAAATTATTTTTGTGAATTTGTTTAAAAAATTGTTTAAGGTGATACAGTAGCGATCAACAGGTAGCCAAAACGCGTTCCAAGATTGCGGCTGTAATTTTGAATATTTTTTCAAGATATTTGGCACACGTATCCGTAATATAATAAAGAATGGCGGTACAGAGCCCAATTTGAAAAATATATTAGGTAATATTTGAAAATTATTCTGTAATTAAATACAATATTAAAAAAACGAGCCTGTACCGCCATTAAGAACAAAAAAATACACTTTCTTCAAATAAACTTTTTTATCCGATGCCTAGATTTTGTGTCATTTTGGAACTACTAAAACGTTTTATTTCATTAGTCCAAAACAAAATTTAAATTTTTTAATTCGACAAAATATTTCCACGCACAGGCTGTGGTCTGTATTAATTCGAGAACCAAGAGAGACAGCTCATTAACCGCCTTTCATTTTTTCTTAGAAAATAAACGATCTCTACACAAAGTACTTATAGGATAATACGCCGCCGTTATGAAATGATTGTAGGATGTTAAAATGACGAAGGATGTTTTACCCGGAAATCCGAATTTTATATACTTTTGTTATATTTAATACCCTAATAGCACACGACGTCCTTTGGACGTCCAAAATAGGTCAATTTTTGGTCCTAACGTCCATGGACCATAAACGGACGTCCTTTGGACGTCCGACGCTGGACGTACTTCGGGTGTACTAAATATGTACGTCCTTTGGACGTCCGGCGTTGGACGTCCTTCAGGAGGACTAAATATGTACGTCCTTTGGACGTCCGGCGTTGGACGTCCTTCGGGTGGACTAAATATGTACGTCCTTCGGACGTCCGGTGTTGGACGTCCTTCGGGTGGAATAAATATGAACGTCCTTTGGACGTCCGTACTCGGACGAAATACGGACCTTTTCCAATCGTCCATATTGGACATATTCTACCAATAAGGGGATTAAACAGCAAAATTATTTAATAAAGTATTAACTTAATTATGTTAATAAAATAGTTTAAATGGAAAAGATTATAAATCATATTTAATTCAAAACTGTATATGTAGTTTAATATCTAATACATGTTTTTGTTTTTATGTAAAGTGTGAAAATCTGATCGGTAAATTATTCGTTATGTCCACTCTACATCAACAATAAATTGAACAAGAAATTGACTAAGTTATTCAAGGCCAAATTTGACGAGTACAAAATGTATGATTTGTAAAAGAAAATGAAGGAATTTGATGAAATAGAACAATTGGATATGTTTTATTTTGTCAAATTTCTTTATTTTCTGTTTATTCACGGCAAAATTGGAAGTAGAATTGTGTTTTGTATAAGCCAAATTTGACCTTGAATAACTTGTCGTCAATTTCTTGTTCAATTATTGTTGATGTAAAGTGGACTTTATAATGTTTTATTATTCCCGTTACCAAGATGATAGAAGTTTGGTGGTTAATTCTAATAAGCAAAAATATAATTTTTATCAATGTATCCTTACTACAGATGAATATTGAGAGCATCTTTTTGAAGTTGAGCGTACGTGTGCCCAAAATAGGTCCAGTTTTAGTCCTAATGCGGATGGACTATAAATGAACGTCCTTCGGACGTCCGACGTTGGACGTACTTACGTGTTGAATAAATATGAACGTCCTTTGGACGTCCGTGCTCGGACGTCCGTTGGACATTGACATCGATCCGTGAGCGTCATCTGCAAAGAAGAAAATCACAAGCCAGGACAACCAATCCAAATAGTGAGTGTTTCAAACTTTTGTGTTGTGTTGTCAAAAGTTTATTTAATTATTTGTTTTTCCTTACATACTTACATATTTTTTCAAGCTTTTTGGTATATTTTTCATATTTTTTACTATATTTCGATAAAAAAATTCTTCGCAGTTTTATCCTAATCAACATCATCATCATTCTATCCAAAAAGGCAAATCGCCAAAATCGCAGTTTTATCATAATATGATATGTATATTTGCATTTTACCACATTTTTTCGATGTTTTGAAACATTTTTGTATATCTTTTGTGTATCTATCTATATTTTGTATATCACCCCTCCTCGGGGTGAAACTCACCCCCAAATTCACATACTAATTTGTAAGTACACATACTTTGTAAGTATGGAATAAAGGTTGCTTAATATTAATCAGTTTATCGAAGTCCGGACTTATTTTGAACGTTTTTCACCCCAGAGAAAGAGTGAAACTCACCCCAGGGCAATAGCACACATTGGCACAATATCACTTTTTCTTTGGCATGTTAGCTATGCGTATGCCAAATTTCATGTCAATCCTTTAAAATTTACAGCAAAACCATCAAAGAATGTAGTAATACTTGTTTTCATGAAGTCGGTGATAGAGTTTGACAAATCTTTATGGTTGTTAAATATCTTTTAATTTGTGTATTCGATTTTTAAAGGTAGGTACTATATACGTCCATTTGGCACAATAAAAAATAACCTTCGACCGGTACATATTGCTTGTATCGATGCTCGGTGCATTGTTCAGTCATAAATTTTACCTGTCCCTATAGCGTCGGCCGTCGGGTCACAGTATAAATAGGTTCCATGGAACCTCTATATACTGTGGTCGGGTCCTATTGTAAATTATTATAATAATAGTCCGTCTGGGTATTTTATTATTTCTGTCATTCTGTGGAAATGCAAATGCTGCTTGTAACATCCCAAAAACCAGCTCTACTATTAATTGTACTCGTATAAATAAGTGTATAATATGTACCTACCTACTTATTTATTGTATTCATTTATAGACCTGGATCCCGCGTAATAAAAAAAGTTGATTAACAGCAAGCTGAAAATTTGTTAATAGCTTCACGGTGTCTAGTCGGACAAACTTTGATGTACGGGAATACTGGAACCGGGGAAGTTTTAATTGTGGAACAGGTTAAAACCTTGGAACATCAGACTACCGAAAACGTTCCATGTATTTTGTCGGACAGAACTTCCAATTGATTTGTTACCATTTCATTAAACTCTTATGCAAAAATCAGACTGCGTACCAGTCTACTTTTATTCTCTTAATATTTTTACTTAAAAAAAGTGTACTACAATCATCTCGCTAAACTTAATATAACTGTTTTCGAGATAAACCCATTTTAAATCTGCGATATAACATAATTTTTTGCATAATAATAATTGTGCCAATTCTCATTTATGTCATTTTTGGAGATTTTTATGGTTTATAAGTTATTTTTCGAGTTTAGCGAGACGAATGTAGTATATATTTTTTAAGTAATAATATTAAGAGAATAAAAGTTTTAAATCGAAAAGTATATGTAATGTAGAGTTCCCTCAGCGATGTGATATAATATTATTACAGTATAGCTCCCCGTGCATGACAAGCTTATGGAGGTAGCCCATATAGCCTAGGCTATAATATTATTAAAAAAATCACTTAGATGGGACAATGGCTTTAGGAAATTCGAGACATCAAAAATGGCCCATTTTTAAGGTGGTGCGTTAATTTCTTGGAGAAATGTAATTATAATTTAATGTAAATAATCTAATATCCAATAATTGTAAATTAATGTAAGATGTAATATAAGTTCCTTAAAAAATATACATTTTTATTTCCCACAATACATTCTCCACAGGTATAAATATCGTCTCTAGACGTCCACCGAACGTCCTCCCAGGACGTTAGATGGATGATCGGCAGCAATACATTGGACCAAACTGGGACGTCCTATGAAGGCCCAATTGACGTCCACCGAACGTCCCTTCGGACGTTAGGTGGACCTCCATTGGGCGTTTGGCAACGTGGAATTTGGACCAAAATTGGACGTCCTGTTAAGGTCCAATTCACGTCCCCTAAGACGTCCGATTAAGATCCAATTTACTCCGATTAAGGTCCCATTTACGTCCGATTAAGGTCCAATTTACGTCCGATTAAAGTCCAATTTACGTCCGATTAAGGTTCAATTTACGTCCGATTAAGGTCCAATTTACGTCCGATTAAGGTTCAATTTACGTCCGATTAAGGTCCAATTTACGTCCGATTAGGGTCCAATTTACGTCCCCTAGGACGTCCGATTAAGGTCCAATTTACGTCCGATTAAGATCCAATATATGTCCCCTCGGACATTAGATGGACGTCCAATGGACGTTCGGTAGCGCGACATTTGGACCAAAATAGGACGTATAAAGGACGTTCCTCGGACGAAAACGGACGTCCAATGGACGTCCCTAAAGTCCGTGTTTAGGGTAGGTACCTACCTATAATTCTGGTGATTTTTTAAATCCTCTATTGTTAAGAGAATTTACACCTTTAGCCAAAGTTTTACGATTTTCTAACGGAAATTAATAAGTTTTTTTAAATACGCACCAATTATCGATGTTGAAAGGAGTTTTTCAAGTTATAAAAATATTTTGTCTGATCAAAGAATATGTTTCCTCGTAAAGAATTTGGAAAAACACATTGTAGTGAATTATAATCGAAGATATATTTATAGTGATATTGTTGTTTTATTTTAAATAGGTAACTATTGGTAGCAGTTTTTGTAAAAACTGTGAATAAATTGCATATATAAAAAATGATTTTATTTGAAAAATAATAAATAAGATTACTAAATAAGACAGAAAATTTGTGGTTTCCCGAAATGCGCATTTTTTGAATTTTTGTGCATATCTTATTTCGTAATTTTTTACCGCATATATATGCGAATATTTCATCAAAATTGATCGCATATAAATCCGCTCCCTAGTCATTGTATTCTGTTGGCTGATTCCAATGATTTGAGCCGCCGTACGACACGTTGGGACCAATGGGAGTGAAGATACGTAACTAATACCTATCAAGAGGTTTACTCAAACTTCTTTTCTGTACTTATACCTACCACTCGGTATAAGTACAAAAAAGAAGTTTGTGTAAACCTTTGCACAACTGTGTAAATACTAAAGAAAAATCTAAAATATTAAAAAAAAATAGTGGAATCCGTTAATCTGTTCTCGAAAAAATTAGCTATGAAAATGAGCATAATTTTCTATATCCCTAACTTTTGACGAGCAGTTTAGCTTAAATGGGGAAAAGCGGTAAGCTTAGACCAAACACCAGTAGGAGGCATTCAATTAATTGAGGAAAAAAATTAAATGGATAACAATATTCATTTCAGTTATAGAAAAGGCATTGCCCCGCTAGAATGGTTGAAATCACAAGTAACAATTAATAGTCCTACAAAAAAGACAGGCGCTTGAAAGTGATAAGACCATTGAACAATAAGCCTGCGAACTGCCTTTTAAACACATTCTTAAAAATAATCCATAACACAATTAAAAAAAGGTTTGTTAAGAAATTCTTTTATAGACTTCAGAAATTCAACAACTTCTCCTGATTATGTTTAAAAAACGTACGGAATGCACTAAATGAAAAAAAGAAGAAAAAGATTTATCATACCGTTATACTCTAATATATTCTTACGTTGAATATTTGATGCTTCCCTGTAGAGTATAAAACGGACAGTTGTGTTTTTCCCGTGAGCTGCCTTGTTTAGTCTTCTTTGTCGTTCTATTCGTTAAATCCTATCCTCTCAAGTCACAGCGTCAGAAAGCAGTGGGTATATGCAGTGAACGGGAGGCCTATGTCGAGCAGTGAACGTTGGGCCCTTTCGCGTTTATCATATGTAGAGAAGTCGCTTGTCAAAAACTGGACGTATGTAATCGTATTCTATTTGTTAAATACTCTCACCTAATATGTCATACCATGTGTGTTAATCCATTTTATTTCTACAATTTTAAAGTGTTATTACATGCCGTCATTTTCATTTGTCTACACCATCTTATTCTGCCAGTTAAATCCCATCATTTCAGACGCTGTACGTCACGATTGAACCAATAGAACCGTAGATACAAGACTAAGGCCCTTTTGACATGATGCTGTAATTGATTTTCATACGTCATTGTATTATATTAGTCAAATCCAGTTATTTTAGGTGCTGTACGCCACTATTGGACCAATAGGAGCGAAGATACGTAAATAAGGCCCTTTTGACATATTGCTGTATTTGATTTTTCTGTGTCATTGTATTCTGTTCATTAAACCCTACCATTTGAGCTGCTGTACGTCACAATTGGACCAATAGGACTAGATATACATAACTAGGGCCCTTTTGACTTGTTGCTGTATTTGATTTTTCTGTGTCATTGTATTTTATTTGTCAAGTCCTATTATTTGAGATGCCGTACGTCACGATTGGTCTTATAGGACCGAAGATACGCGACTAAGGCCCTTTTGACATGAGGTTGTATTTGATTTTTCTCTCATTGTATTCTGTTTGTCAAATCCTATCATTTGAGGTGCTATACATCACGATTGGACCAACAGGACCGAAGATACATAACTAAGGCCCTTTTGACATATTGCTTGTTTGATTTTTCTGTGTCATTGTCTTCTATGATGTCTAAGGCATACCTCTGATATGCCCTATTTTTAAATTGGACTTCGTAAGTCCTAGGTTTTCACCCACAAGCTTTTATTTGACACCTCATTTGTCATTCTACCGGGTATAATGGCGGAGGAGTTATATTGGCGGTCGTACGGACCGACAGAAAGAGTACCCAGCTCAAATATCTCACCTTTAGTACCATCCTTGGATTATAAGCTTTCATTTGACACCTCATTTATTATTATAGCTGGTATAATGATAGAGGAGTTACATTCGCGGTCGGACGGACCCACCGACAGACCGCCTAGGTCAAATATCTCACCTTTAGTACCATCCTTGTATTACCAGCTTACATTTGACACCTTATTTGTCGTTCTACCTGGTATAATGACGGTGAAGTTATATTCGCGGTCGTACGGACCGACAGAAAGATTGTCTAGGCCTAATATCTCACTTTTAGTACCATCCTTGGATTATAAGCTTTCATTTGACACCTTATTTATCATTCTACTTGGTATAAAGACGCAGAAGTTATAGTCGCGGTCGTACGGACCGGCGGAAAGACAGCTTAGGTCAAATCGCTCACCTGTAGTACCATCATTGGATTATCAGCTTTCATTTGACACCTCATTTGTCATTCTACTTGGTATAAAGACGCAGAAGTTATAGTCGCGGTCGTACGGACCGGCGGAAAGACAGCCTAGGTCAAATCGCTCACCTGTAGTACTATCATTGGATTATCAGCTTTCATTTGACACCTCATTTGTCATTCTACCTGGTATAACGACGGAGGGGTTATATGCGCGGTCGTACGGACCGACGGAAAGACAGCCTGGGTCAAATATCTCACCTTTAGTACCATCCTTGGAATATAAGCTTTCATTTGACACCTCATTTGTCATTCTACCTGGTATAATGACGGAGAAGTTATATTCGCGGTCGTACGGACCGACAGAAAGATTGCCTAGGCCAAATATCTCACCTTTAGTACCATCCTTGGATTATAAGCTTTCATTTGACACCTCATTTATCATTCTACCTGGTATAATGATTGAGGAGTTATACTCGCGGTCGGACGGACCGACGGACAGACCATGTAGGTCAAATATCTCACCTTTAGTACCATCCTTGGAATATCAGCCTTCATTTGACACCTTATTTCTCATTCTACATGGTATAATGACGGAGGAGTTATATTCCCGGTCGTACGGACCGTCGGAAAGACAGCCTAGGTCAAATATCTCACCTTTATTACCATCCTTGGAATATAAGCTTTCATTTGACACCTCATTTGTCATTCTACCTGGTATAATGATGGAGGAGTTATATTGGCGGTCGGAGGGACCGGCGCACAGATCGCCTAAGTTAAATATCTCACCTTTAGTACCATCCTTGTATTATAAGCTTTCTTTTGACACCTCATTTGTCATTCTACCTGGTATAATGACGGAGGAGTTATATTCGCGGTCGGAGGGACCGACGGAAAGACAGCCTAGGTCAAATATCTCACCTTTAGTACCATCCTAGGATTATCAGCTTTCATTTGACACCTCATTTGTCATTCTACCTGGTATAATGACGGATAAGTTATATTCGCGGTCGGAGGGACCGAGTCACAGACCGCCTAAGTCAAATATCTCACCTTTAGTACCATCCTTGTATTATAAGCTTTCTTTTGACACATCATTTGTCATTCTACCTGGTATAATGACGGAGGAGTTATATTTGCGGTCGGAGGGACCGACGGAAAGACAGCCTAGGTCAAATATCTCACCGTTAGTACCATCCTTGGATTATATGCTTTCATTTGACACCTCATCTGTCATTCTACCTGGTATAATGATGGAGGAGTTATATTCGCGGTCGTAAAGACCGACGGACAGACCGCCAAGATCAAATATCTCACCTTTAGTACCATCCTTGGATTATCAGCTTTCATTTGATACCTCATTTGTCATTCTAGCTGGTATATTGACGGAGGAGTTGTGGTTACAGACAGACGGACAGACGGACGTGGATAATACAAAGTTTTCACATTTTTTCAAAATTGGGTGAAAACAATAAAACATGATGCCAGACTGATTTCTTTATGAAAATAATATATACATTCTCAAATTGTCTATTTTTCGTTGTGAATAATATTGTATTCAACAGTGATGCCAAATTTCTGATGCCAAAATGATTGATAATGAAAGTGGGATATACGTTTTCATGTATATAACGGCAGCGACAAAACGGTAAAACACTGAACTAAATGTATATAATATTTTCACTGTACGATCATTTTGGACTCAAACATTTTATGGAATAAACTTATATAACTTAGTAAGAGGTAAACAAGGAAAGCTGATATATTAAAGTAACATCAAGGAATCAAATCTCTAACTACCGAGCTGATTAGACTTCTGGTAGCAAGTACAGGAATAAAGTTATTAAGGTAGTGTAAAGTGGCATCGATATACAGATGCCACTTTGCAAGACGATGCCAAATCGATGGTAAATGCATAATGTATCGATGCCAAATTGATAGTAGGATGTATATATATATATATATATATATATATATATATATATATATATATATATATATAGCGGGGGTCCTACAGCTCTGGCTGCTTCCCGCACTTCAATCTCCAATTTTGTCTATCCTGCCAATCCGCTTCTTCTATTTCTCTTTTTCGCATGGCATCCATTATTCCTTGTTTCCAAGATTTACAAGGTCTGCCTCGTCTTCGTCTAGTTGTTGGAGTATAGTCTAAGATCTTTCTTGGCCATCGTTCATTGTTCATGCGTTTTACGTGTCCATACCAAATCAGTTGCCGGAATTCAATTCTGTTGCCAATGCTACTCTTGACCTTTGCTCGTTCTTTAACTACTTCGTCTCTTATGTGGTCTAATCGAGAGATTCTGCACGATCTTCGTAGAAAGTCCATTTCTACTGCTTTTAGTTTGTCTCTGTTTCTTTGTGCTATCTGCCAACATTCTGCGCCATATGTTGTGATTGGTTCTACTATATACTGTGATAGAGATTTATTTTTATTGTCATCCTGATATTTTTTGACCATAATACACAATTTAATTTTTGGATAGCTGTTCGTCCTTGAATTATTCTTTTATGGATATCCTCTTCTGTGCTACCATCTTCGGCAATAATAGTTCCTAAATATTTATATTCTTTACAGCTGTTGATAATACCGTCTTCAACTGGAATATTTTCTGGTTTTCCTCCAACTACAAGATGTTCCGCTTTATTTATGTTTATTTTTAATCCCCATTTAGTGTATTCTTCGATTAGCTTTCTTGTCATGAATGTTATGTCTTCTGCATCATTTGCCACTAGCACTTGGTCATCTGCAAATAGCAAAGTATACAGGCAGTCCTCTTCAATTTCTATTCCCATTCTCGAGCACCATAGGTCTCGAGTTTTCCATAGTTGTAGCGCTTTTTGGATGTAAATTTTGAACAGCGTAGGAGAGAGGCAACATCCCTGTCTTAGACCTTTATATGTTTTAAAGGGTTTTGATAAATTGTCTCCTAATTTTATTCTATACTAACCGAATGTTTGTATATGTTATCAAGAGCTTTTACATACGTGTTATCTAAACCAGATTCTTGGAGCACTTTAAACATCCTGTTTATTGGCACACTGTCGTAAGCCTTTTCCAAATCTACAAACATTAGATGAGTTGTCAAATTTCTTTCCATCCTCTTTTCTACCAATTGCTGTAATACAAAGGTATTGTCCAAACAGGATCGCCCGGCTCGAAATCCGCTTTGCTCTTCGATTTCTGGGAAAAACATCTCGATTCTTGTTTTTAAAACTCTACCATACAGCCTACCCACAGAATTGGTTACACTAATACCCCTGTAATTGCTACATGTTCTTTTACATCCCTTCTTATGTACTGAGCTTATAAAAGCCATTTCCCAATCTTTCGGGGTAGTATCTCCCTCAGAGGCGGCTTTACCTATTGTGCATGGTGTGCAGTGCACACGGGCGCCGGGATGTTGTGGGCACCGAGCGCCTAAAAGCGGGTCCTTTACTTTGTTTCAACATAAAATATGAACAATTTCTAATTATGAGGCGGAACATGAATCAGTAACTGACGCGAAAATACATTTTAAAGTAAACTTACTTAGATACCACAATTACTAAGTTTGAGGAATCCTTCGAACTTTTAAAGCAAAATAATGACACTTTTTCGTTCCTTCAATAATTAAAATACTGGAAGGATTTATAGTTACAGTACAACCTGCCATATCCGGACCTGTCATATCCGGACCTCCCCATATCCGGACGGGTCTGCGCCGTCCGGATCTACCGAAATCTACCGAGAAAGGTAGTCATGCTGTTGGACAACGCACTAAAAGAAGAACTAAAAGATGGCGAAATAATGTATTATAGAATCTATAAAATGTTTCAGAGACTGTAAAAGAAGTAGTGGTCTTGATATCCGGATTTTTTCATATCCGGATCGGTCTGTCGCCACATTGATCCGGATATGGCAGGTTTGACTGTAGATACAAAAAGAGCATATTATCCTAATTTAGAAAATAAATTGTGTCATGTTGGCTCTTCACACGTAGATAGGTTTGAGCTCTTAATGAAATAGAAATATTACCAATCTTTATCGATGATTCTACTACACACTACACCTTTGGATATTTTAAATTCTTCTTCTTTAAGTGCCATCTCCGCGACTGAGGTCGGCAATCATCATAGCTATTTGGATTTTAGATACGGCTGCTCTGAAAAAGTTCATTTGATGTACCATTCTCTCAGGTTGCGCAGCCACGATATCCTGCAGCATTCAAGGTTCAAGCTTTATTTTAAATTACTTGTATACAAATAAATTACTTTCAGTGTTCCCAAATTTGTTAACTGCTCTTAGAATTTACCTCGCATTGCCAGTGACAGCAGCGCACAGTGAAAGATCATTTTCTAAATTAAAAATAATTAAAAATTATCTAAGGTCAAACAAATTTATCACTAGTAAGTATTGAACATGAAATAAAAATGGAAGTAAGTGATATTATTCAAGATTTTCCTAATGCAAAAGCACGAAAAGTATCTTTTTTATAATTATATGTTGTAGTATGTATGTGCCTATGTGCGTCCTGTAATAATTCCATAATAAATTATTATTCTTTTGAATAATCACAAAGTTGTTCTTTTTTTATTCATCTAACCAATTCTTCCCTAAACGTACTATTTACTCGTGTAATCAAACCTGTCAAATTTTCTCAACCAATTTTCAACCTTACCTCATAGATAAAAAAGTTAATTTTTAATTAAATACTTTTAACAGATTTGGGTAGGTTGTTCTGATGCCGTGAATACCTATTGGCTTCCGACATCATTTAATATTGCACTATTTGCATGTGGATTTTTGTTTACATTATAAGTGTACCTAATACCATATATACTTGCTAGTAAATACTAGGTAGGTACCTATTCGACTATTCCATTTTGACTGCGCGTCTACCAAAGGGCGCCAGGGCATCGACTGCACACGGGCGCTACATGGGCTAGAGCCGCCTCTGATCTCCCTTTATAAGATACTTATTGAAAATATCTGTAATTTTCTCTATTAAAAAATCTGAGCCATATTTCACCAGTTCTATAGGTATGCCTCCAGGTCCCGCTGCTTTCCCATTTTTCATGTGTTTCATAGCTTTCTTAACTTCTTTTTTAGTGATCATTTCTATATTTGTAGTTATTTCTTCTTGATCAGACTCAGTGTTTTCTATAAATTCCGGTCTATCGTCTGTTAGTAACATTTTATAATGCTCTTCCCATTGTTCTATTTTAATTAACTGTACGTTAGTATTAAGGCCGCGTCCCACCATTAAATAATTTGATCAAACTGGTTTGAGCAAACTGAAAGTGACAGTTAGTGACGTCACATCCTGAGTGTTCATTGTGGATAATAATGAAAAATTTTAATTTTAAATAAAGTACAAACAAGTTAGACAACTCAATACAAAAAATTTGATCAAACTGGACTGATAGTGAGAGCACAGATTTTTAGAATTTAAAAAAACTGCAATTGTGACGTCACTTTGACGTACTTCCGGAGTTTGCTCAAACTTTTTGATCAAATTATTTGATGGTGAGACGCAGCCTTTATACTTTTCGTCCGTTCTTAAATTTTTAAGGGTTTGTCAAGCTTCAGATACTTTCGTTCCTCCCATATATCTATCCAATTCAGCGCATTTCATTTCCCACATTTCGTTCTTTCTTTCTGCAACTTTCCTTTTCACTTCTCTGTTTAACCGGCCATATATCTTTCTATCTTCACCGCCTTGTGAAACTAACCATGCCTGATAAGCTTTCTTTTTGTTTTCTATTAAGGATTCTAGATCTTGTGACCACCATTCTGGGTATTCTCTTTTTATGTTTTCCTTTTTTCCTATCGCTTCTTCTGCTGCCCCATTAATGGCTTTCTTTACCTCCACCTCCTCGTATAACGCTTCTGCGTTTCTATCTACTATGTTGTTTAGTTTTGCGGCTAGTCTCCATTTATTGGGACCGTGCAAGTTCGGCAAGCGACATCTATTTCTACGCTCTGCAACTTTATTCGCACGTTTAATTATATTGGCTAATTGTATTAGTCCTGGTTACTGGATAATTGTCAAGGCCATAGTCCAAAAAAATAATAAGAAGAAAAAATAAGATTCAGGTTATGTTATTAAAACGTAAACAATTGTATGTAGTAAATAAAATTAGTTATTAAAATGCAGTACTGCAAGCAAAATACAATTAATTAAATTTACCTTTATGCAGGGTGTTTCATTGGGAAACGGAAATACTTTAATTGTGAATAGAGGTCACCGAGGCGGTTCTAGGTATACTACCTTTTTTGCCCTACCCACTTTTATAATAGAGTTACAGGGTGTTTTATCGATTTTGCCAATTTCTTTCCTAAGTCATAACTTTAGAACCACCCTGTATATTTTTTTGATATTTGGTACACATGTGTCTCATCCAAAACCCAAACGACCGACATACTAATCACAAGAAAAATCCAGGTCCGGATACAAAAAATTATAAAGTAATTGTGACCTTAAAACAACACCCTGTATATGGAAATTCTGAAAATCTGTTTGCATATTTGAAAAGAGCACAAAAAACTAAGTCTAATTGTTCGCTTCAATTTTTCGGCCAGACAATTTTATGACTTTAATTTTAAAATTATATTGAATTTTTTAAGAACTCTGACATTAAAAAGAAGGTATTATTAACTTTTAATTATAAATTATTAAAGCTATTGAATAAATACTTATTTTAAAATTAATCAATACTTATTTACCACATTGGAACGACCCAATTATTAATCACAAGAAAAATCCAGGTCCGGATTAACAAAAAAAAATAAAGTAATTGTGATCTTGAAACAACACCCTGTATATTGAAATTTTCAAAATTTGTTTGCACATTTGAAATGACCACAAAATCTGAGTTTATCGGCTTGCTTTAATTTTTCGCGAAGGAAATTTAATGACTTTAATTTTGAAATTAAATATATTGATAATTTTAAGAACACTGAAATTAAAAAGCAGATTTTTAAAGCACTTTTAACAATAAATTATTAAAGTTATTAAATAAATACCCATTTTAAAAATAATTAATACTTATTCACGATATTCGAATGACCCACTTACAAATCACAACAAAAATCCAGGTCCGGATTAACAAAACAGTATAAAGTAATTGTAACCTTGAAACAACATCCTTTATATTGAAATTTTCAAAATCCGTTTGCACATAGGCATGAAAAGAGCACAAATAACTAAGTTTAATCGTTAGCTTCAATTTTTTGGCCAGACAATTTAATGAATTTAATTTTGAAATTATGTCGAAATTTTTAAGAACTCTGGGAACTCATAATAAAAATTTCGATATAATTTCT